>NC_092511.1:74537534-74584285 GCF_047511675.1 Marmota flaviventris
AAAATTCGGGTTATGGTTTGGGTTAGGGCTAGGGCTAATTTCAGGTCCAGCATTATGGTTAAAGATAGTTTTAGAGTTAGGTTTATGGCTACATCTAGTGTAATGGTAGGTTTAAGGTTAGGGTCAGATTTAGAGCTAAGGGTATTATTAGGGTCAGGGTCATTATTAGTGTTTGGGATAGGTTAAGGTTTAAAGTTAGGACTCAAATTAGCATTAGGGTTAAAATTAGCATAATGATAGGGTTAGGTTTAGGTTTCAGGTTAGGTTTAGTGTAATGGATAGGGTTACGATTATTGATAGGTTTAGGTTTAGGCCTAGGATTTGCATTAGGGTTAAGGTTATGGTTAGGGTAATGGATAGGGTTAGAGCTAAGTTTACCATAGGGTTATGGTTATGAGTAGTGCTAGGGTTAGGGTTAAGGTAAGGGTTAGGGTTAAAGCTAGGGTTAGGACAGAGATTCGGGCTAGGTTTTGGTGTAATTAAGGCTAGAGTTAAGGTTATGTCTAATATAAGTACTAGGGTTATGATTAAGGCTAGTTTTAGGGTTAGGGTTAGGTTTAGGGTGATGTTTAGAGCTAGGGTTAGTGTTAGGTTCATGGTTAGTTTTAGGGTTTGGTCTAAGTCTCAAAGTAGGGCTAGATTTAGGGCTAGGTGTAGGGTAAAGGTTTCGTATAGGTTAAGGGTCAGGGTTAGGCCTATGGATCGGTTTTGTATTGGGGCTAGGGCTAGAGCTAGGGCTAGTTTTAGGATTAGCATTGGGGTTAGTGTTAGGGCTAGTATTAGGTTTAGGTTTAGGCTTAGGGTTATGGTTAGATTTAGATTTAAGGTTAAATCTAGTTTTAGGGCTAGGGCTAAGAAAAGGTCTATGGTTAGGCATAGGGTTAGAGCTAGGATTGGGGTTCTGGTAAGGGATAAGGTTAGAACTACTTTTACTGCAAGGGTGAGAGTCTTAGGGCTAGGTTAGGATTAGGGTTAGGGATACAGCTAAATTAGGGATAAGATCAGGGCTAGGGTTAGTGTTAGGATTAGGGCTAGGTTTAGGGCTGGGTTATGATTAAGGCTATGATTAGGAATAGGACAAGGGCTAGGGTTTGTGTTAGGGTTAGGGCTAGGATTATGGCTAGGGCCAATATTAGGTCTAGGGTAACCATTAGGGATATTTTCAAGATTAGGTTTTTGGTTAGGTCTAGTATAAGGGTTAGGTTTAGGGTAAAGATCAGGTTTAGAGCTAGGGGAATTATTAGGGTCATGTTCAGAGTTGGGGTTTGGTTTAGGTTTGAGTTTAGGGTTAGTGCTCGAATTAGCATTAGGAATAGGGTTATGGTAATGATAGGGATAGGTTTAGGGTTCAGGTTAGGTTTAGGGTAATTGATAGGTTTGAATTTAGTGATAGGGTTAGGGTTAGGGTAAGGTTTATGTTTAGGGTAATGGATACAGATAGAGTTAAGTTTAGGGATAGGGTTATGGTTAGAATTAGCTCTTGAAAGCAGAGCCGCCGCCCGTCCCAGCAAGGTAGGCAGACCTGTGACCGACCGGCGGAACAGGCCCAGCAGCCTGCCAGCATGGTAGACACATCACCCCAATTGGAGTAGGGGCAGAGCAGAGCAGCCGCCCGCGCCCAGAACAGGCCCAACGACCTGCCGGCATGGTAGTCACATCACCCCAATTATAGTAGGGGCAGAGCAGAGCCACTTCCTGCACCCAGAACAGGCCCAGCAACCTGTTGGCGTGGTAGTCACGTCACCCCAATTGGAGTAGGGGCAGAGCAGAGCCGCCGCCCGTGCCCGCAAGGAAGGCAGACCTGTGACAGACCGACGGAACAGGCCCAGCGGCCTGCCGGCATGGTAGACACGTCACCCCAATTGGAGTAAGGGCAGAGCAGAGCTGCCACCCACGCCTGCAAGGTAGGCAGACCTGCAACGGACCAGCAGAACAGGCCCAGCGGCCCGTCAGCGTGGTAGACAGATCACCCCAATTGGAGGAAGAGCACAGCCGCCGCCCGCCCCTGCAAGGGAGACTTTGCAACTATACAAGAGCAATATAAATATATAGGGGGAAAATTTCAATAACATAACAGTTTCACCAAGCAGAAAGAAACGCGAGCAGTATGAAAAGGCAAGGAAAGAAATGACCACAAGCAATGCAGGTCAACTCAACTTAAGAAGAGGTAATAGCTGCAGCTGATGGAATGTCAGATAAAGAATTCAGGATATACATGCTTCAGATGATCTGGAGTCTCAAGGAAGACATTAGACAGCAAAATCAGACAATGAAAGATCACTTCGACAATGAATTACATAAACAAATCCAAGAAGCAAAAGATCAACTATACAGGGAGATAGAGGTTATAAAAAACAAACAAACAGAAATCCTAGAAATGCAGGAAGCAATAAACCAACTTAAAAACTCAATTGAGAATACTATCAGCAGAGTAGAACACTTAGAAGATAGAACATCAGACAATGAAGACAAAGTATTTCAACTTGAAAAGAACATAGACAGCTCAGCAAGACTGTTAAGAAACCATGAGCAGAACATCCAAGAAATATGGGATAACATTAAGAGACCAAACTTAAGAGTCGTTGGGATACAGGAAGGTATAGAGGTCCAAACCAAAGGAATGAACAATCTATTCAATGAAATAATACGAGAAAACTTCAACAGACTTGAAGAATGAGACAGAATCCCAAATCCTAGAAGCCTACAGGAGGCTGAATGTGCAAAATCATAAGAGACCCACACCTAGACACATTATAATGAAGATGCCCAACATACAGAATAATGAGAGAATTTTAAAAGCTACAAGAGAAAGGAAGCAGATTACATTTAGGGGTAAACCAATCAGGATAACAGCTGATCTTTCAACACAGACTCTGAAAGCTAGAAGATCCAGGAATAACATATTTCAAACACTGAAAGAAAATGGGTTCCAACCAAGAATTGTGTATCCAGAGAAATTAAGCTTCAGGCTGGAAGATGAAATTAAAACCTTCCATGATAAACAAAAGTTAAAAGAATTTGCAGCTAGAAAACCATCTCTTCAAAACATCCTCGGCAAAACATTACAGGAAGAGGAAATGGAAAATAACAATGAAAACCAACAGTGAGAGGTAGGACAGTAAAGGGAGGAAAATAATCAAAGAGGAAAACAAACCATGTTTAGTAACATAAATAAACAAATATGGCTGGAAGAACAACCCATATCTCAATAATAACCCTAAATGTTAATGGCTTAAACTCACCAATTAAGAGACACAGGCTAGTAGAATGGATCACAAAACAAGAACCAACAATATGCTGCCTACAGGAGATGCATTTGATAATAAAAGACATACATAGACTGAAGGTGAAAGGTTGGAAAAAATCATATCACTCATATGGACTTCGGAAACAAGCAGGAGTGTCCATACTCATATCAAATAAAATAGATTTCAAGCCAAAGTTAACCAAAAGGGATAGAGAGGGACACTACATACTGCTCAAGGGAATCATACACCAACAAGACATAACAATCATAAATATATATGCCCCCAAACAATGGTGCAGCTATGTTCATCAAACAAACTCTTCTCAAGTTCAAGAGTCTAATAGACCACCAGACAATAATCACGGGAGACTTCAACACACCTCTCTCACCACTGGACAGATCTTCCAAACAAAAGTTGAATAAGGAAACTATAGAACTCAATAACACAATTAATAACCTAGACTTAATTGACATATATAGAATATACCACCCAACATCAAGCAGTTACACTTTTTTTTCAGCAGTACATGGATCCTTCTCAAAAATAGATCATATATTATGTCACAGGGCAACTCTTAGACAATATAAAGGAGTAGAGATAATACCATGCATCTTATCTGATCATAATGGAATGAAACTGAAAATCAATGATAAAAGAAGGAAGGAAAAATCATGCATCACTTGGAGAATGAACAATAGGTTACTGAATGATCAATGGGTTATAGAATACATCCAGGAAGAAATTAAAAAATTCTTAGAGATAAATGAAAACACAGACACAACATATCGGAATCTATGGGACACATTGAAAGCAGTTCTAAGAGGAAAATTCATTGCTTGGAGTTCATTCCTTAAAAAAAGAAAAAAAAAACAAATAAATGATCTCATACTTCATCTCAAAATCCTAGAAAAAGAAGAGCAAAACAACAGCAAAAGAAGTAGAAGGCAAGAAATAATTAAAATCAGAGCTGAAATTAATGAAATCGAAACAAAAGGAACAATTGAAAAAATTGACAAAACTAAAAGTTGGTTCTTTGAAAAAATAAATAAAATCGACAAACCCTTAGCCATGCTAACGAAAAGAAGAAGAGAGAGAACTCAAATTACTAGCATACGGGATGAAAAAGGCAATATCACAACAGACACTTCAGAAATACAGAAGATAATCAGAAATTATTTGGAATCATTATACTTCAATAAAATAGAAGATAGTGAAGACATTGATAAATTTCTTAAGTCATATGATCTGCCCAAATTGAGTCAGGAGGATATAGACAACCTAAACAGACCAATACCAATTGAGGAAATAGAAGAAACCATCAAAAGACTACCAACTAAGAAAAGCCCAGGACCGGATGGGTATACAGCAGAGTTTTTCAATACCTTTAAAGAGAAACTAATACCAATACTTTTCAAGCTATTTCAGGAAATAGAAAAAGAGGGAGAACTTCCAAATTCATTCTACGAGGCCAACATCACCCTGATTCCTAAACCAGACAAAGACACTTCAAAGAAAGAAAACTACAGACCAATATCTCTAATGAACCTAGATGCAAAAATCCTCAATAAAATTCTGGCGAATCGGATACAAACACATATCAAAAAAATTGTGCACCATGATCAAGTAGGATTCATCCCTGGGATGCAAGCCTGGTTCAATATATGGAAATCAATAAATGTTATTCACCACATCAATAGACTTAAAAATAAGAACCATAATATCATATTGGTAGATGCAGAAAAAGCATTCGACAAAGTACAGCATCCCTTTATGTTCAAAACTCTAGAAAAACTAGGGATAACAGGAACATACCTCAATATTGTAAAAGCAGTCTATGCTAAGCCTCAGGCTAGCATCATTCTGAATGGAGAAAAATGGAAGGCATTCCCTCTAAAATCTGGAACAAGACAGGGATGCCCTCTCTCACCACTTCTGTTCAACATAGTTCTCGAAACACTGGCCAGAGCAATTAGACAGATGAAAGAAATTAAAGGCATCAAAATAGGAAAAGAAGAACTTAAATTATCACTATTTGCAGGTGACATGATTCTATACCTAGCAGACCCAAAAGGGTCTACAAAGAAACTATTAGAGCTAATAAATGAATTCAGCAAAGTGGCAGGATATAAAATCAACATGCATAAATCAAAGGCATTTCTGTATATCAGCAACAAATCCTCTGAAAGGGAAATGAGGACAACCACTTCATTCACAATATCCTCAAAAAAAAAAATAAATAAAATAAAATATTTGGGAATCAACCTAACAAAAGAGATGAAAGACTTAAACAATGAAAACTACAGAACCCTAAAGAGATAGATAGAAGATCTTAGAAGATGGAAAAATATACCCTGTTCATGGATAGGAAGAACTAACATCATCAAAATGGCGATATTACCAAAAGTTCTCTATAGGTTTAATGCAATGCCAATCAAAATCCCAACGGCATTTCTTGTAGAAATAGAGAAAGAAATCATGAAATTTATATGGAAAAATAAAAGACTCAGAATAGCAAAAACAATGCTAAGCAGGAAGTGTGAATCAGGCGGTATAGCGATACCAGACTTCAAACTATACTACAGAGCAATAGTAACAAAAACAGCATGGTACTGGTACCAAAACAGGTGGGTGGACAAATGGTACAGAAAAGAGGACACAGAAACCAATCCACAAAACTACAACTACCTGATATTTGATAAAGGGGCTAAAAGCATGCAATGGAGGAAGGATAGCATCTTCAACAAATGGTGCTGGGAAAACTGGAAATCCATATGCAACAAAATGAAACTGAATCCCTTTCTCTCGCCATGCACAAAAGTGAATTCAAAATGGATCAAGGAGCTTGATATCAAATCAGAGACACGCCGTCTGATAGAAGAAAAAGTTGGCTACGATCTACATACTGTGGGGTCGGGCTCCAAATTCCTCAATAGGACACCCATAGCACAAGAGTTAATAACGAGAATCAACAAATGGGACTTACTCAAACTAAAAAGTTTTTTCTCAGCAAAAGAAACAATAAGAGAGGTAAATAGGGAGCCTACATACTGGGAACTCCTCACACTTCAGATAGAGCCCTAATATCCAGAGTATACAAAGAATTCAAAAAATTAGACAATAAGATAACAAATAACCCAATCAACAAATGGGCCAAGGATCTGAACAGACACTTCTCAGAGGAGGACATACAATCAATCAACAAGTACATGAAAAAATGCTCACCATCTCTAGCAGTCAGAGAAATGCAAATCAAAACCACCCTAAGATACCATGTCACTCCAGTAAGATTGGCAGCCATTATGAAGTCAAACAACAACAAGTGCTGGTGAGGATGTGGGGAAAAGGGTACACTTGTACATTGCTGGTGGGACTGCAAATTGGTGCAGCCAATTTGGAAAGCAGTATAGAGAATTCTTGGAAAGCTGGGAATGGAACCACCATTTGACCCAGCTATTCCCCTTCTCGGTCTATTCCCTAAAGACCTAAAAAGAGCATGCTACAGGGACACTGCTACATCGATGTTCATAGCAGCACAATTCACAATAGCAAGACTGTGGAACCAACCTAGATGCCCTTCAATAGACGAATGGATAAAAAAAAATGTGGCATTTATACACAATGGAGTATTACTCTGCATTAAAAAATGACAAAATCATAGAATTTGCAGGGAAATGGATGGCATTAGAGCAGATTATGCTAAGTGAAGCTAGCCAATCCCTAAAAAAACAAATGTGAAATGTCTTCTTTGATATAAGGAGAGTAACTAAGAACAGAGTAGGGACGAAGAGCATGAGAAGAAGATTAACATTAAACAGGGATGAGAGGTGGGAGGGAAAGGGAGAGAGAAGGGAAATTGCATGGAAATGGAAGGAGACCCTCAGGGTTATACAAAATTACATACAAGAGGAAGTGAGGGGAAAGGGAAAAAAATACAAGGGGGAGAAATGAATTACAGTAGAGGAGGTAGAGAGAGAAGAGGGGAGGGGAGGGGGGATTGTAGAGGATAGGAAAGGCAGCAGAACACAACATACTAGTGTGGCAATATGTAAATCAATGGATGTGTAACTGATGTGATTCTGCAATCTGTATACGGGGTAAAAATGGGAGTTCATAACCCACTTGAATCAAAGTGTGAAATATGATATATCAAGAACTATGTAATGTTTTGAACAACCAACAATAAAAATTTACAAAAATAAATAATAAATAAATGCATTTTCTTAACTTAAAAAAAAAGAATTAGCTCTTTAGTTAGGGTTAGGGTGAGGGTTAGAACTAGGGTTAGGGTAAGTGTTATGTTTAGCATAAGGGTTAAGTTATGAGCTATGATTAGGACTAGAGCGAAGGTTAGGTTAAAGGTTAAGTCTAGTGATAGAATTACGGTAGTTTTAGGGTTAGAGTTAGGGGGTAGAGCTAGGGTTATCATTAGGGTTAGGGTTAGGTTTTGTGAAATGGATATGGTAAGATTTAGGTTTAGGTTTAGGGTTAGGGTTAGATTTAAGTTTAGAGTTAAGGTTAGGGCTATGGTTATGTTTAGGTTTATGATAAGGGTTAGGTTTTATGCTAGGGTTAAGGTTATAGCGAGTGTTAGTTTAGGGTTAGGTCTAGGTTTAGTTTTCTGATTAGGGTTAGGGTTATGGTTAGGGTTAAGGCTAGGGTTACCAATAGGTTTAGGGTTAGGGATAGGATATTGGGTAGGTTTAAAGCTAGGGTTAGGGCTAGTGTTAAGTTTAGGATTAGGACTAGGTTTAGGGTTAGAGTTAGGGATAGTTCTAAGTTTATATTTATGGTAGGGGTTAGGATTTGAGCTAGGATTAGGACTAAGGCTAGGGTTAGGTTAAGATTAGGGCTAGGGTTTGAGTTAGGTTTAGGGTTATGCTTATGGCTAGGTTAAGGCCTAGGATTAGCTCTAGGTTTTGTGTTAGGTTTAGTCCTAGAGTTATGGATGTGGGTAATATAAAAACTAGGGTTATGAATAGGGCTAGTTTTAGGGTTAAAGTTATGGCTTGGTCTAGTGTTAGGTTCATATTTTCGGTTAGGGTCAGGTTTGTAGGTAGGTTTACTGTTAAATCCTGGTCAGTGTTCGGGTTAGAGTTAGGGTTATAGCCAGAATTAGGACTAGGTTTAGGTCTAGGGGTAGGGGTAGTGTTTGTGTTAGGGTAAGGGTTATTGTTAGGGCTAGGACTAGGATTAGGTTTAGGTCTATGGCTAGTGGTAGAGTTAGGTTTAGAAATAAGTTTATCGGTAGTACCAGTGTTGGAGTTTGGTCTAGGGTTAGGGTCAGGTTTAGACCTAAATTTAGTGTTAGGGTCAGAATAAGGGTCAGGGTTAGCATTAGAGTTTGGGATAGGATTAGAGCTAGAATGAGGGCCAGGGTCAGGACTATTAATGATGTTAGGGTTTTGGTTAGCATAAGGATTAGGGATAGGTCTAGGATTACCATTAGGTTTAGGATTTTGCTTAGGGTAAGGGATAGAGCTAGGGTTAAAGTTAGTGTTAGGGTTAGGGTTAAAGCTAGGTTTAGAGCTTGGATTAGCGCTTGTTTTTGTGTTAGGTTTCGGGCTACGGTTAGGGAAAATGGCTAATCTAAGAACTAGCGTTACAATTAGGGTTAGTTTTAGGGTTAGGGTTAGGGATAGGTCTAGTATTAAGGTTAGGTTTAATCTTAGGGTGATATTTAGAGCTAGGGTGAGTGTTAGGATATGACTCAGTGTCAGGGTTAGTTTTAAGGTAGGGGTTAGGAGTCTAATTAGGGCTAGGGTTAGGTCTAGATGTAGTTTTAGCGTGGTATAATTTAAGGTTTAGGGTTAGGGCCATTGCTCAGTTTTGTTTTACTGCTAGGGTTAGGGTTAGGGCTAGTTTTATGATTAACATTAGAGTTAGAGCTAGTGTTAATGTTAGGCTTAGGCTTAGGCTTAGGGTTAGGGTTAGATTTAAAGTTAGGGTTAGATCTAGGGTTAGGGCAAAGAATAAAGATAGGGCAAGCACTAATGCTAGGTTTAGGGCTAGGTTTTGGGTCATGGTAAGGAATAGGGTTTGAACTAGGGGTAGGGCTAATGTGAGAGTTAGAGTTAGTTTTTAGGCTGGAGTTAGGTTAGGTTTATGAATGAGGTTACCATTAGGACCAATGTTAGGGTTTGCTCTATGCTTACTTTCAGGTTTAGACTTAGGGTTATTATTTGGGTCAGAATAAGGGCCAAGGTTAGCGTTAGGGTTTGGGATAAGATTAGAGCTAAAATGAGAGCTAGCTTTAGGACTATTAATAAGGTTTGTGTTTTGGTTAGGCTAAGGATTAGGAATAGGTCTAGGTTACCATTAGTGTTAGAGTTTCACTTAGGGTAAGGGATATGGATAGGGCTATGGTTAGGGTTAGGGATAAAGCTAGGTTTAGAGCTTGTATTAGGGCAAGTTTTGGTGTTAAAGTTAGTGCTAGGTTTAGGGCAATAGCTAATGTAAGAAATAGGGTTATAATTAGGGTTATTTTTAGGATTAGGGTTAGGGATAGGTCTAGTATTAGGGTTAGGTTTAAGGTTAGGGTGATATTTAGAGCTAGGGTTAGGGTTAGGATATGAGTGAGAGTCAGGGTTAGGGTTAGGACTCGAATTAGGGATAGGGTTATTGGTAGGTTTTGGTTTAAGGTCAAGATGGTGTTTAGAGCTAGGGTGTGTTATGATATGAGTCCGTGGCAGGGTAAGTTTTAAGGTTGGGGTTAGGAATCAAATTCGGGCTAGGGTTAGTCTAGATATAGTGTTAGGGTGGTTTAAGTTAAGGTTTAGGGTGAGGGCTATTGCTTGGTTTTGTTTTACTGCTAGTGTTAGGGTTAGTGCTAATTTTATGATTAGCATTAGTGTTAGGACTAGTGTTAGTGTTAGGCTTAAGCTTAGGGTTAGATTTAGATTTAGGGCTAGATCTAGTTTAAGGTTAAGACTGAGGATAGGGTAAGGGTTAGGGATAGGGTTAGGGTTATGGTATATGATAGGGTTAGAATTAGGGATAGGGTTAGTGTGAAAATTAGAGTTAGTTTTACAGCTAGGTTTAGGAAAAGGGCTAAATTAGGGCTAGGATTAGGGCTATGGTTAGTGTTCAGCTTAAATATAGAGTAGGGTTAGAGTTAGGATTAATTTTAGGGTAAAGGATGATGTTATAGCTAGGTTTAGAGGTAGGGTGATATTTAGAATTAGATTTAGGGCTTTGATTAGGGTTAGGGTTATGATTAAGGCTAGGTTTAGGGCTAGGATGAGGGCTAGTGTTTGTTTTAGGGTTAGGGTCAGGATTTGGGAGTATGGCTAATTTCAGGTCTAGAATTATGTTTAAAGATGATTTTGTGTTTAGGATTATGGCTATGTCTAGTGTAAGGGTTAGGTTTGGGTTAGGGTCAGGTTTAGGGCTAGGGGTATTATTATGGACAAGGTCTGGGTTAAGGTTTGGGATAGGTTAAGGTTAAAACTTAGGGATTGAATTAGCATTAGGGTTAGGGTAAGTGTAATGATACGGTTATTATTAAGGTCCAGGTTAGGTTTAGGTTTATGTGTAGAAATAGGATTAGAGATAACATTAGTTTTAGGCCTATGGTTAGCTTTAGGGTTAGGGTTATGTTTATGGTAATGGATAGAGTTAGACTAGGGTTAGGGCTAGGGTTATTGTTATGATTATGGCTAGGGTTATGGTTAGGGCTTGGGTTAGGGTTAAAGCTCCAGATAGGGCTCAGATTATGGCTAGGTTTTGGGTTAAGTTAGTTCTAGGGTTAGGGTTACAGCTAATGTAAGTACTAGGGTTACATTTAGGGTGGCTAATTTTAGGGTTAAGGTTTGGGCTAGGTTGAGTGTTAGGGTTAAGTTTAGGGTTAGGGTGATGTTTAGAGTTTGGGTTAATGTTAGTGTCAGAGTCAGGGTCAGTGTTAGTTTTAGGGTTCTGCTTAAAACTCGAATTAGGTCCAGGGTTAGGGGTCGGTGTATGGTTAGCATATTGCTTAATATAAAGATTAGTGTTACAGCTATGGCTCAGTTTTGTTTTAGGCTAGGGCTAGGGTTAGGGCTAGTTTAGGATTAGTAGTAGGCTTATGGCTAGTGTTAGGGTTAGACTTATGCTTCAGGTTAGGGTTAGATTTAGAGATAGGTGTTGATCTAATGCTAGTGCTAGGACAAAGTATTGGGCAAGAGTTAGGACAACAGTTATGGCTAGGGTTAGGGTTATGTTTAGGAATAGGGTTAGAACTAGTGATAGGGCTAGTGTGAGAGTTAAAGTTTGTTTTATGGCTAGGTTTAGGGTTATGTTTAGGTATAGGGCTAAATTAGGGCCAGGGTTAGTGTAAGGTTTAGGCCTAGGTTTAGAGTTAGAGTTAGGGTTACTTTCAGTTTAAAGGAATGGGTTATAGCAAGATTGAGGCCTTAGTGAGGGTTAGTATTAGAGTTAGGGCTAGGGTTAGTGTTACGGTTATGATTAAGTTTAGGGTTTAGGGATAGGATGAGGGCTAGTGTTTGTATTAGGTTTAGGGCTAGTATTAGGTCTAGGGCTAATGTCAGGTTTAGGGTTACAATTAGGGATAGAATTAGTGTTAGGTTTATGGCTTGGTCCAGTGTAACAGTTAGTTTTATGGTAAGGGTCAGGTTTAGAGCTAGGGTTATTATTAGAGTCAGAATCAAGTTTAGGGTTTAGGTTAGGTTAGGGTTTAAGTTTAGGGCTTGAATTGGCATTAGGTTTAGGGTTAGGGTAATGACAGGGTTAGGTTTAGGGTTTAGGTGTGGTTTAGTGTAATGGATAGGGTTAGGGTTTGGCCTAGGGTTAGCATAAGGGTTAAGGTTATCATTAGGGTAATGGATAGAGTTAGACCTAAGGTTAGGGCTGGGGTTATGTATAGGATTAGGGCTTTTGTTTGGACTCAATTAAGGTTAGGTCTGGTTAGAGCTAGGATTAAGACTATGGCTAATGTACAAAGTAAGGTTATGATTAGCGCTAGTTATAGGGTTTGGTTTAAGGCTAGGTCTAGTGTTAGGGGTTGATTTATGGTTACGGTGATTATAGAGCTAGGTTTAGTGTTAGGGTTAGGACTCGAATTAGCATTAGGGTTAGGTTTAGAGTTATGGTAATGGATAGAGTTTAGTTTAGGTTTCAGTTAAGGTTTAGGGTAATGGATGGGTTAGGTTTAGTGACAGGGTTAGAGTTAGAATTAGGGTTAGGGTTATGTTTAGTGTAATGGATATTTTTAGAGCTAGGGTTAGGGCTAGGTTATGGTTTGAGTTAAGTCTAGGATTAGGGCTAAGGTTTGGTTTAGGGTAAGTGTTAATATTAAGGTAAGTGTTAGTTTTAGGGCTAGGGTTATGGTTAGGTTAGGGTATGGGTTAGTGTTTGAGCTAGGGTTAGGGATAGGGTGAGGCTTAGGTTTAGGGTTAGGTCTAGGTTTACATTTATGGTTAGAGTTAGGTTTAGTGTTAAGGATAGGGTTTTAATTAGGGTTAGAGTTAGGGTAATGGATATGGTTAGATCTTGGGCTAGGGTTAATGTTAGGATAAGGGCTAGGTTTAGGGTTAGGTTTTAGGATAGGGCTAGGGTTATGTTTAGTGTAATGGTTAGGCTTTGAGCTAGGGTTAGTTCTAAGGCAAGGGTTAGGGTTAGAGTCAGGTTTAGGCTTAGGGTTAGGCTTATGTTTATGCTTACAGCTAAGTTTAGACCTAGGATTAGGGCTAAGTTTTGTGTTAGGTTTAGGGCTAGGGTTAGTACTATGGGTAATGTAAGAGTTAGGGTTATGTTTAGGGCTAATTTTAGGGTTAGGGTTATGCTTACGTCTAGTGGTAGGTCTAGGTTTTGGGTTAGTGTCAGGTTTAAATCTAGGTTTACTGTTAGAATCAGTGTCAGTGCTCGGGATATGGTTAGGGATAGGGTTAGAGCCAAAATTAGGACTAGGTTTAGGTCTAGGGATAGAGTAAGTATTTGACTTAGGTTCAGTGTTATTGTTAGGGCTAGTGCTAGGTTTTTGTTTAGGTCTAGGGCTAGAGTTATAGCTATATTTAGAATTAGCTTTGGGTCTAGTTTTAGGGTTAGGCTTATGTGTATGTATAGGGTTACTGGTAGGTCTAGTGTTAGGGTTTGGTTTAGGGTTAGAGTCAGGTTTAGACCTAGGGTTACTGTTAGGGTCAGATGAGAGTCAGAGTTAGGTTTAGAGCTAGAATGAGGGCTAGGGTTAAGACTATTAATATGGTTAAAGTTTAAATTAGGCTAAGGATTAATGTTAGGACTATGTTTAGCATTTGGGTTAGGGTTTGGTTTAAGGTAAGGGATAGTGATAGAGCTAGGGTTAAGACTAGGGTTAGGGTTAGGGTTAGGGCTAGTGATAGGGTTAAGATTGGGGTTACAGCTAGGCTTAGGGCTCAGATTATGGGTAGGATTTGTTATGGTTAGGGCTAGGGTGTGGACATAGACTAATGTACAAACTAGGGTTAAAATTAAGGCGAGCTTTAGAGTTAGGATTAAGGCTAGTTCTAATGTTAGGGTTAATTTAAAGTTAGGGTAATGTTTAGAGCTAAGATTAGTGTTAGGGTCAGCGTCAGGGTCAGGGTTACTTTTAGAGTTAGGGTTAGGGCTAGGTGTAGGGTTTGGTTTTGGTTTAGGTTAAGGGTTAGTGTTAGGGCTATGGCTTGTTTTTTTTTTATGGCTAGAGCTAGTGGTAGGACAAGTTTTAGGGTTAGTGTTATGGTTAGGGGTAGTGTTAGGTTTTGGTTTAGGATTATGGTTATAGTTAAATTTAGAGTTAGGTTTAGATTTAGAGTTAGGTTTAGATCTAGGCTTAGGCAAGTGCTAATGATGGAACTAGGCCTATGGCTAATGCAAGAGTGAGAGTTACTCTTAGGGCTAGGGTTAGGGTTAGGATAGCATTAAATTAGGGCTATAATTAGTGCTAGGCCTAGGGTTAGGTCAAGGGTTAGAGTTAGGTTTAGGGTAAGGGATGGGATTATAGACAGGTTTAGGTCTAGGGCAAGGGTTAGAATTAATGTTAGGGCTTTGGTTATTGTCCGGTTTAGGATTAAGGCTAGGTTTAGGGCTAGAATTAGGGATAGGGCTAATTTCAGGTCTAAGGTTATGGCTACGTCTAGTGTAATTGTTAGGTTCAGGGTTAGGGTCAGGTTTATACCTAAGGGTATTATTAGGGTGAGGTTCATGATTAGTGTTTTGAATAGGTTAAGGTTTAAAATTAGGGCTTGAATTAGCATTAGGGTTAGGATTAGGGTAATGATAGGTTAGTTTTAGGTTTCAGGTTAGGTTTAGGGTAATGGATAAGGTTAAGATTAGGGATAGGGTTAGGTTTAGGCCTAGGGTTAGCATTAGGGTTATGATTATGGTTAGGGTTAGTGTAGTGGATAGGGTTGGATCTAGGGTTACGGCTAGGGTTATGGTTATAATTAGTGATAGCGTTAGGGTTAGGGTTAAAGCTAGGGTTAGAGCTCAGAATAGGGCCAGGTTTTGGGTTAAGTTATGGCTAGGGTTAGGGTTATGGCTAATGTAAGTACCAGGATTATGATTAGGACTAGTTTTAGGGCTAGGTTTATGGCTAGGGCTAGTGTTAGGTTTAGGTTTAGAGTTATGGTGATGTTTAGAGATACGGTTAGTGTTAAATCAGAGTCAGGGTCAGGGTTAGTTTCAGGGTTCAACTTAAAACTTCAGTTATGGCTAGGGATAGGAGTAGGTGTACTGTTAGGGCTTTGTTTAGGTTAAGGGTTAGGGTTAGGGCTAGGGCTAAAGTTAGGGCTAGTTTAGGATTAGCCTTTGAGTTAGGGCTAGTGTTAGGCTTAGTTTGGGCTTAGGGTTAGTGTTAGATTTAGAGTAGGTGTAGATCTAGATTTGCGGCCAGGGCTATGAATGGGGCTAGGGTTAGACCTGCAGTTTGGGCTAGAATTAGGGTTCCAGTAAAGTATAGGTTTAGAACTAGGTTTAGGGATAGGATGAGAGTTAGAGTTAGTATTGGGCTAGGTTAGGGTTAGGGTTAGGGATAGGGCTAAATTAGGGCTAAGATTAGGGCTAGGGTTAGTGTTAGGTTAGGCCTAGGGTTAGAGTTAGCTTTATAATTAAGGCTATGTTTAGGGCTAGGATAAGGGCTAGGGTTTGTGTTAGGTTAGGGCTAGGGCTAGGGCTAGGGCTAATGTCAGGTCTAGGGTTACAGTTAGGGATAGTCTTAGGGTTAGGTTTATGGCTAGGTCTAGTTTAAGTGTTAGGTATTGGGTAAGAGTTCGTTTTAGAGCTAGGAGAATTATTAAGGTCAGGGTCAGTGTTAGGGTTTGGTTTAGGTTTGAGTCTAGGGTTAGGACTCTAATTAATGTTAGGGTTAGGATTAGGGTAATGATAGGGTTAGGGTTAGGGTTCAGGTTAGGTCTAGGGTAATTGATAGTTTTGAGGATAGTGATAGGGTTAGGGTTAGGCCTAGCGTTAGCATTAGGGTACGGGTTATGTTTAGGGTAATGGATACAGTTAGAGTTAAGGTTAGGGCTAGGGTTATGGTTAGGATTAGGTCTTGAGGTAGGGTTAGGGTGAGGGTTAGAACTAGGATTAGTTTTAGGGTTATGTTTAGAGTAAGGGTTGGGTTCTGATCTACAGATAAAGCTAGGCTGAGAGTTAAGTTCAGGGTTAGGTCTAGGGATAAAATTACAGTAGATTTGGGGTCAGGGTTAAGGTTTTGGTTAGCCTAAGGATTAGGGTAGGGTTAGCTTAGGGTTACTCTTAGTTTTAAGGTTTTGCTTATGGTAAGGGATTGGTTTAGAGCTAGGGTTAGGGCTATGGTTAGGGATAGAGTTAGGGTTAAAGCTAGGTTTAGGGCTCAGATTAGGGCTAGTTTTTGTGTTAGGGTTAGGGTTAGGGCTATAGCTAATATAAGCACTAGGGTTACAATTAGGCTTAGTTTTAGTGTTAGGGTTAGGTTTAGGTTTAGTGTTAGTGTTAGGTTTAAGGTTAGGGTGATATTTAGAGCTAGGGTGAGTGTTATGATATGAGTCAGGGTCAGGGTTAGTTTTAATGTAACTGTTAGGACTCAAATTAGGGCTAGGGTTAGGTCTAGTTGTAGTGTTGGGGTTTGGTTTAAGTTAAGGTTTAGGGTTAGGGCTATTGCTAGGCTTTGTTTTAGTCCTAGGGTTTGGGTTAGGGCTAGTGTTAGTGTTAGGCTTAGGCTTAGGGTTAGGTTTAGATTTGGAGTTAGGGTTAGATCTAGGGTTAGGACTAGGACTAAGTATAGGGCAATTATTAGGGCTAGAGATAGGGTTATGGCAAGGGATATGTTTAGAACTAGGGACAGGGCTAGGGCAAGAATTAGTCTTAGGTCTAGGGTTAGGGTTAGTGTTACAGATAGGTCTAAATTAGGTCTAGGATTAGGGCTAGGTTTAGTGTTCACATTAAGCCTAGGATTAGGATTAGAGTTAGAACTAGTGTTAGTTAGAGTTAGGGTTAGTGTTAGAGCTACAGTTAATGGCTAGGATTTATTTCAGATCCAGAATTATGGTTTAAGATAGTTTTAGGGTTCGGATTATGGCTAATTCTAGGGTAAGGGTTAGGTATATGGTTAGGGTCAGGTTGATAGCTAAGGGTACTATTAGGGTTAAAGTCTGGGTTAGGGTTTGGGATAGGTTAAGATTTAAAGTTAGGGCTCAAAGTAGTGTTAGGTTTAGGGTTAAGGTAATGATAGGGTTAGGTTTAGGGATCAGGTTAGGTTTAGGGTAATGGATAGGGTTAGGATTAGGAATAGGGTTAGGTTTATGTCTAGGGTTAGCATTAGGGTTAGGGTTAGGGTTATGGTAATGGATAGAGTTAGAGACCGGTTTAGGGCTAGGGTTATGTTTATGATTAGGGCTAGGGTTAGGTTTAGGGTTAGGATTAAAGTTAGGATTAGGGCTAGGTTTTGGGTTAAGTTATGGCTAGGGTTAGAGTTATGGCTAATGTAAGTACTAGGGTTACAATTAGGGCTAGTTTTAGTGTTTTAGGGATAGGTTTAGTGTTAGGTTTAGGTTAAGGTTAGGGTGATGTTTAGACCTTGGCTTAGTGTATTGGTCAGAGTCAGGCTCAGGTTTAGTTTTAGGGTTTGGCTTAAAACTCGAATTAGGGCTAGATTTAGGGCTAGATGTAGGGTTAGGGCTTGGTTTAGGTTAAGGGTTAGGGTTAGAGCTTTGACTCGATTTTTTTCAGGGCTATGGTTAGGGTTAAGGCAAGTTTTAGGATTAGTTTTAGGATTAGGGCTAGTGTTAGGGTTTGGCTTAGGTTTTGGGTTTCAGTTAGATTTAGAGATAGGTTTTGATCTAAGGTTAGTGCTAGGGCTAAGGATAGGGCAAGGGTAAGGGCTAGGGTTAAAGCTAGGGTTAGGGTTACAGTAAGGGATAGGGTTAGAATGAGTGATAGGTCTAGTGTGCGAGTTAGAATTAGTCTCAGGGCTAGGGTTAGGGTTAGGTTTAAGGATATTGCTAAATTATTGCTAGGGTTAGTGTTAGGGCTAGGGTTAGGGCTAGTTTTAGAATTACCATTAGGGTTAGGGATAGTTTTAGGATTAGGTTTAGGCATTGAGTTAGGGTTAGATTTATAGTTAGGTTGCTCTCTAGGGTTAAAGATAGGGCTAAGCTTAGGGCAAGGGTGATGACTAGGGTTAGGTTTAGAGTTAGGGTTATGCTTAGGGTAAGGGATGTGGTTATAGTTTAGGGCTAGGGTGAAGGTTAGTATTAGAGTTAGGGTTAGGGTTAGGGTTAGGGTTATGATTAAGACTAGTTTTACAACTAGGATGAGGTTGAGAGTTTGTGTTAGGGTTAGATATAGTATTAGGGCTAGGGCTAATGTCAGGTCTAGGTTTACAGTTAGGGATAGATTTATGTTAGATTTATGGCTTGGTCCAGTGTAATGGTTAGGTTTTTGGTAAGGGTCAGGCTTAGATCTAGGGTTATTTTTAGGGCCACGTTCAGGGTTAGGGTTCGGGTTAAGTTAGGGTTTAGGTGTATGGCTCAAATTAGTGTTAGATTTAGGTTTAGGGTAATGACAGTGTTAGGTTTAGGATTCAGGTTTGGTTGAGTGTAATGGATAGGGCTAGGGTTAGGCCTAGGTTTAGCATAAGGGTTAGGATTATTGTTAGGTAAATGGATACGGTTAGACCTAAGGTTAAGTCTAGGGTTATTTATAGGATTAGGGCTAGTGTTTGGGGTAGAGTTAGGTTTAAGTTTAGGATTAAAGCTGGGTTTAGGAATCGGATTAAGGCTAAGTTTTGGGTTAGGTTAGTGCTAGGGTTAAGGCTATGGCTAATGTATAAAGTAGGGTCATGATTAGCGCTAGTTATAGGGTTAGGGTCAGGGATAGGTCTAGTGTTAGGGTTAGGTTTATAGTTATGATGATGTTTAGAGCAAGGGTTAGTTTTAGGCTCAGAGTCAGGGTCAGGGTTAGTTTTTGAGTTAGGTTTAGGACTAGAATTATAGAGAGGGTTAGGACTGGGTATAGAGTTAGGGTTTGGTTTAGTTAAGGGTTAGGTTTAGGGCTATGTCTCGGTTTTGTTTTAGGGCTAGGGCTAGGCTTAGGGATAGTTTTAGGATTAGTGTTAGGGTTAGGGCTAGTGTTAGGTTTAGGTGTAGGCTTAGGTTTAGGGTTAGATTTAGAGTTAGGGTTAGATCTAAGGATATGGCCAGCTCTATGAATAGGGCCATAGTGAGACCAAGGGTTAGGGCTAGGATTAGTTTTCCAGTAAGAGATAGGGTTAGAACTAGGGTTAGGGCTAGGGTGAGAGTTATAATTAGTCTTTGGACTAGGGTTAGTGTTAGGTATAGGGATAGGTCTAGGGCTAGGGTTAGTGTTAGGGAGAGGCCAAAGGTTAGGGTTAGGGTTATAATTAAGGCTATGTTTAGGGCTAGGATAAGGGCTAGGGTTTGTGTTAGGGTTAGGGCTAGGATTATGGCTACGGCTAATGTCAGGTCTAGGGTTACAGTTAGGGATAGTTTTAGGGTTAGTTTTATGGCTAGGTCTAGTGTAAAGGTTAGGTATATGGTAAGAGTCAGGTTTAGAGCTAGGGAATTTATTAGGGTTAGGGTCAGTGTTAGGGTTTGGTTTAGGTTTGAGTCTAGGGTTAGAGCTCTAATTAGCATTAGGGTTAGGGATAGTGTAATTATAGGGTTAGGTTTAGGGCTCAGGTTAGCTTTAGGGTAATTGATAGTTTTGGGGATAGCAATAGGGTTAGGGGTAGGCCTAGGGTTAGCATTAGGGTGGGGGTAATGTTTAAGGTTATGGATACATTTAGAGTTAAGTTTAGGGCTAGGGTTATGGTTAGGATTAGGTCTTGAGGTAGGGTTAGGGTGAGGTGTTAGAATTAGGATTACATTTAGGGTTATGTTTAGAATAAGGATTAGGTTCTGAGCTATGGCTAGAGTTAGGGTGAGAGTTAGTTTCAGGGTTAGGTCTAGAGATAGAATTGCATTATGTTTTGGGTTAGGGTTAGGGTTAGGGTTAGACCTAGGGTTAGACCTAGGGTTAGTGTTAGTGTCAGAATAAGGGTGATGGTTAGGGTTATGGTTTGGCATAGGGTTAGAACTAAAGTGAGGGTAGGGTTAGGACTATTAATAGGGTTAGGGTTTTGTTTTGCCGAAGGATTAGGGATAGGTCTATGTTTATCATTAGTTTTAGGGTTTTGCTTGGGGTAGGGAATTGGTTTAGACCTAGGGTTATCAAGTTATGGATAGGGTTAGAGTTAGGGTTAAAGCTAGGTTTAGGGCTCAGATTAGGGCTAGT
Organism: Marmota flaviventris; assembly: GCF_047511675.1. Taxonomy (NCBI): domain Eukaryota; kingdom Metazoa; phylum Chordata; class Mammalia; order Rodentia; family Sciuridae; genus Marmota; species Marmota flaviventris. The sequence goes on from NC_092511.1 coordinate 74,557,505, forward strand.
TTTTGTGTTACAGATAGGGCTAGGGTTAGGGCAATGGCTAATGTAAGAACTAGGGTAACATTTAGGGTTAGTTTTAGGGTTAGAGTTAGGGTATGTTTACTGTTATGGTTAGGTTTAAAGTTAGGGTGATATTTAGAGCTAGGATTAGTGTTAGGATAGGAGTCAGGGTCAGATTAGTTTTAGGGATAGTGTTAAGACTCAAATTAGGGCTAGGGTTACTGTTAATGTTTGGTTTAAGTTGAGGGCAGTGTTTAGAGCTAGGGTGAGTGTTAGGATATGAGTCAGGGTCAGGGTTAGTTTTAAGGTTAGGTTTAGGACTCGAATTAGGGCTAGAGTTAGGTCTAGGTGTAATGTTTGTGTTTGGTTTAAGTTAAGGGTTAGGCTTTTTCTCGGTTTTGGTTTACTGCTATGGTTAGGGTTAGGGCTAGTTGTATTATTATCATTAGGGTTAGGGGCAGTGTTAGTGCTACACTTAGGCTTACAGTTAGGGTTAGATTTAGATATAGGGTTAGATCTAGGATTAGGACTAGGACTAAGGATAAGGCAAGGGTTAGGATTATGGTATGGGATAGGTTTAAAACTAGGGCTAGGTCTATGGTAGAGTTAGAGTTAGTCTTAGGACTAGGGTTAGAATTAGGTTTAGAGATAGGGCTAATTTAGGGCTAGGATTAGGGCTAGATTTAGTGTTTAGCTTAAGCCTAGGCTTAGGGTTAGAGTTAGGGTAACGTTTAGGGTAAAGGATGGCGTTATAGCTAGGTTTAGAGGTAGGGTGCGCATTAGAATAACGGTTAGGGGTAGGGTTAGAGTTAGGGTTATGATTAAGGCTAGGTTTTGGGCTAGGATGAGGGCTAGCATTTGTTTTAGGGTTAGGGATAGGATTAGGTCTAGGGTTAATTTCAGGTCCTACATTATGGTTAAAGATAGTTTTAGGGTTAGGATTTTGGCTTCGTCTAGGGTAAGGGTTAGGTTTAGTGTTACGGTCAAGTTTAGAGCTAGGGGTATTATTAGGTTCAAGTTCTGATTTAGTGTTTGGGATAAGTTAAGGTTTAAATTAGGGCTCGATTTAGTGTTAGGGTTAGAGTTAGGATAATGATAGGGTTAGGTTTAGGGTTCAGGTTAGGTTTAGGGCAATGGATAAAGTTAGAATTAAGGATAGGGTTAGGTTTATGCATAGCATTACCATTAGGCTTAGGGTTAGGATTATGGTAATGGATAGAGTTAGAGATTGGTTTAGGGCTAGGGTTATGTTTATAATTAGGGCTAGGGTTATGGTTAGGGTCAGGGTTAAATCTAGGGTTAGGGCTCAGATTAGGTCTAGGTTTTGGGTTAGGTTAGGGCTAGGGTTATGGTTAAGGCTAATGTAAGTACTAGGATGATGATTAGGGCTAGTTTTAGGGTTTTAGGGCTAGGGTTAGTGTTAGGATTAGGTTTAGGGTTACGGTGATGTTTAGAGCTAGTAGTGTTAGGGTCAGTGTCAGGTTCATGTTTAGTTTTAGGTTTCGGCTTACAACTCGAATTAGGGTTAGGGTTAGGGCTAGGTGTAGGGTTAGGGTTTGGTTTAGGTTAAGGGTTAGGGTAAGAGCTATGGCTTGGTTTTGTTTTAGGGCTAGGGCTATGGTTATGGCTAGTTTTAGAATTAGTGTTATGGTTTGGGTTAGTGTTAGGGTTAGGCTTAGGCTTTGGTTTAGGGCTAGATTTATAGTTAGGTTTTGTCTAAGGTTAGTGCTAGGGCTAAGGATATGGCAATGGTTAATACTAAGGTAAGGGCTAGGGATAGGGTTATGGTAAGGGATAGGGTTAGAACAAGTGATAGGTCTAGTGTGAGAATAAGAGTTAGTCTTAGGACTAGGGTTAGGGTTAGAGATAGGGCTAAATCACGGCTATGGTTAGTGTTAGGCCTAGTATTAGGGCTAGTATTAAGATTAGCATTAGGATTAGGGCTAGTTTTAGGGTTAGGATTAGGCATCGAGTTAGAGTTAGATTTGGACTTAGTTTTCGATCTAGGGTTAGTGCTAGGGCTAAGGATAAAGCAGGGATTATGACTAGGGTTAGGGTTAGAGTTAGGGTTTTGTTTAGCGTAAGAGATGTGGCTATAGCTAGGTTTAGGGCTAGGGTGAGGGTTAGTATTACAGTTAGGGCTAGGGTTAGGTTAGGGCTATGATTAAGGCTAGGTTTAGGTCTAGGATGAGGACTAGGGCTTGTGTTAGGTTTAGGGATAATATTAGTACTAGGGCTAATGTCAGGTCTAGGTTTACAGTTAGGGATAGATTTAGTGTTAGGTTTATGGCTTGGTCGAGTGTATTGGTTAGGCTTTTGGTAAGGGTGAGACTTAGATGTAGGGTTATTTTAGGGACAGAGTCAGGGTTAGGATTTGGGTTAAGTTAGGGTTTAGTTGCAGGGCTCGAATTAGTGTTAGATTTAGGTTTAGTGTAATGACAGGGTTATGTTTAGGGTTCAGGTTTGGTTTAGTGTAATGGATAGGGTTAGAGTTAGGCCTAGGTTTAAAGTAAGTGTTAGGGTTATCATTAGGGTAATGCATAGGGTTAGATCTAAGGCTAGGGCTAGAGTTATGTATAGGATTAGGGCTAGTGTTTGTTTTAGGGTTAGGATTAAGTTTAAGGTTAAAGCTAGGTTTAGGACTCAGATTAAGGCTAGGTTTTTGTTTAGGTTAAAGCTAGGGTTAAGGCTACGGCTATTGTATGAAGTAGTGTCATGATTAGCGCTAATTATAGGGTTAGATTTAGGCATAGGTCTAGAGTTAGGGTTAGGTTTATGGTTATGATGTTGTTTAGAGCTAGGTTTAGTGATAGGCTCAGAGTCAGGTTCAGGGTTCGTTTTCGTGTTAGGTTTAGGACTAGAATTAAGGATAAGGTTAGGGCTAGGTGTAGGGTTAGGGTTTGGTTTAGGTTAAGGGTTAGTGTTAGGGCTATGACTCAGTTTTGTTTTAGGGTTATGGGAAAGGTTAGGGCTAGTTTTAGGATTAACATTAGGGCTTGGGCTATTGTTAGTGTGAGGTTTAGGTTAAGGTTTAGGGTTAGGGGTAGGGCTAGAGTTATGGCTAGATTAAGTCTTAGGGTTAGAGTTAGGTTTAGATCTATGGTTTGAGCTAGGGCTAAGCATAGGGCTATGGTTAGGACTTATTTTAGAGCTAGGTTTAGGGTGATGGTAAGGGATAGGATTAGAACTAGCTATAGTGCTAGGGCAAGAGTTAGAGTTAGTCCTAGGGCTAAGGTTAGGGTTAGGGTTAGAGATAGAGCTAAATAGAGGCTGGGATTAGGTCTAGGTTTAGTGTTAGTGTTAGGGTTAGGGTTAGGGTTATATTAAGTGTAAGGGGTGGGATTATAGCTATTTTTAGGACTTGGGTAAGGATTAGTTTTAAAGTTAGAGTTAGTGTTAGGTTAGGTTTATGATTAAGGTGAGGCTTATGCTAGGATATGGGCTCAGGTTTATGTTATGGTTAGGGCTAGGATTAGAGCTAGGGCTAATGTCAGGTCTAACGTATGGTTATGGATGTGTTAGGGTTAGGTTTATGACAAGGTCTATTGTCAGTGTTAGTTTTCTTGTTAGTGTCAGGTTTAGAGCTATGGGTATTATTAGGGTATGGGTCAGTTTTAGGGTTTGGGTTAGGTTAAGATATACGGTTAGGGCTCAAATTAGCATTAGGGTTAGGGATAGGATAACGCTACCGTTAGGTTTAGGGTTCAGGTTAGGTTTAGGTTAATGGATAGGGTTAAGGCTAAGGATTAGAATTGGGTTTGGCCTAGGGTGAGCATACGGTTTAGGGTTAGCATTAGGATAATGGATAAGGTTAGAGCTAGGCTTAGGGCTAGAGTTAGGTTAGGATTAGGTCTAGGTTTAGGCTTAGGGTTAGGATTATAGCTAGGATTATGGTTAGGTTTAGCTTTAGGGTTAAAGCTAGCGTAGGGCTTAGATTAGCGCTAGGTTTTGCAATAGGTTAGGGCTATGGCTGATGTAAGAAGTAGTGTTATGATTAGGGCTAGTTTTATGGTTAATGTTAGGGCTAAGTGTAGTTTTAGGGTTAGGATTAGGGTTAGGGTGATGTTTAGAGCTAGGGTTAGTGTTAGTGTCAGGGACACTGTTCAGTTTAGGGTAATGGTTAGTGTTAAAGCCAGAATTAGGACTAGATTTAGGTCTAGGGGTAGGGTTAGTGTTTGTGTTGGGTTAAGGGTTATTGTTAAGGCTAGGTCTAGGTTTTTCTCTAGGTCTAGGGCTAGAGTTATGGCTTGGATTTACAATTAGATTTAGGTCTAGGGCTAGTGTTAAGGTCAGGTTTAGGTATAAGGGTTAACTCTATGGCTAGGATTAGGGTTTGGATAAGGGTTTTGGGTTAGGGTTAGGGTTTGGGTTATGGTTAGAGCTAGAATGAGGTCTAGGGTTAGGACTAGGAATAGGGTTAGGGTTTGGGTTAGGCTAAGAAATATGGTTAGGACTAGGGTTAGCATTAGCGTGACGGTTTGGCTTAGTGTAAGGGATAGGGATGAGCTAGGGTTAGGACTAGGTGTAGGGCTAAGTTTAGGGTTAGGTTTAGGGATAAAGCCTGGGTTAGGGCTCAGATTAGGGCTAGTTTTTTATTAGAGTTAGGGCTAGTGTTAGGGTTACAGCTAATATAAGAACTAGGATTACAATTAGGATTAGTTTTAGGGTTAGGTTTAGGGCTAGGTCTAGTGTTAGGGTTAGCTTTAAGGTTAGTGTGAATTTAGAGCTAGGGGGAGTGTTAGGATATGAGTCAGGTTCATGGTTAAGTTTAGGGTTAGGTTTAGGATTCGAATTAGGTGTAGGGTTAGGGCTAGCTGTAGGGTTAGGGTTTGGTTTAGGTTAATGGTTAGGGTTAGGGTTATGGCTTGAAGTTGTTATAGGGCTAGGGCTAAGTTTAGGGATTGTTTTAGGATTAGCCTTAGGGTTAGGGTTTGTTATAGGGTTAAGCTTAGGCATCAGGTAATGTTTAGATTTAGAAATAGGTTTTCATCTAGGGTAGTGCTAGGGCTAAGGATAGGGCAAGAGTTAAGACTATCATTAGGGCTAGGCTTAGGGTTATTGTAAGGATAAGTTTAGAACTAGGGATAGATCTTGTGTTAGAGTTATAGTTGGTCTTACTTCTATGCTTAGGATTAGGGTTAAGAATAGGGCTAAATTAGGGCTAGGATTTGGCTAGGTTTAGTTTTCGGGTTAGAATTAGGGCTAGAGTTAGATTTAGGGTCAGGGTTAGGGCTAGAGGTAGGGTTAGGGTTAGGGTAAGGTTTAGGGTTTAAGTTAGGGTTAGGGCTAGTGCGAGTGTTAGGTTTAATTTTAGGTGAATAGTTACAGTTATCATTATGTTTTAAAGTTAGGTTTATGGTTTTTATTAGGGTTAGAGTTAGGTTTAGTATTCATTTTAGTGTTGGTTAGGTGTAAGGTTAGGGTTAGGGTTAAGGTTAGGTTTAGGGTTAACTTTAGGTTTAGGCCTAGATTTAGTGTTGGGTTTAGGGTAAAAGTTAGTGTTTGAGTTAGTGTTGAGGCTATGACAAGGGTTAAGTTTAGGGTTAGGTCTAAGGATATATTTATGATTAGGGTTAGGAATAGGTTTAGGTTTAGGGCTAGGTTTATCATTAGAGTTAGAGATAGGGTTAAGGTAATGGCTAGGGTTAGAGCTAGGGTTGTGCTAGGATTAAGGTTGGAATTAGGGCTAGGGTTAGGTTTATGGCTAGAGATAGGTCTAAGATTAGGCTTAGGCTAAGGGTTAGGCTTTGAGCTAGGGTTAGAAGTAAGGCAAGGGTTAGGATCAGGGCTACATTCAGGGTTATGGTTATAATTAGGGTAGATTTAGGCCTAGGATTAGGGCTAGGTTTTGTATTAGCTTTAGGCCCAGGGTAGGCCTATGGGTAATGTAAGATCTAGGGTTCTGATTATGGCTAGTTTTAGTATTAGGGTTATGTCTAGGTCTAGTGTTAGGTTTAGGTTTTGGGATTAGGGTCAGGTTTAGAGCTAGGTTTAATGTTAGTGTCAGGGGCAGTTTCAGTTTAGAGTTAGGTTTAGGGTGAAACTAGAATTAGGGCTAGTGTTAGGTCTAGGGCTAGGATTATTGTTTGCTTTAGGTTAAGGGTTATGGTTAGGGATAGGGCTAAGTTATTTTTTTAGGTCTAGGTATAGAGTTATGGCTAGATTTAGGATTATGTTTAGGTCTAGTGCTAGTGTTAGGGTTAGGTTTATGTATAAGGTTACTTGTAGGGCTAGTTTTAGGCTTCAGTTTAGGGATAGGGTCAGGTTAATACCTAGGGTTTGTGTTAGGGTTAGGATTTGGGTTAGGGTTAGAGCTAGAATGAGGGCTAGGTTAGGGCTAGTAATGAGGTTAGGTTTGGGGTAGGCTAAGGATTATGATTAGGACTAAGTTTAGCATTTGGATAGGGTTTGGCTTAGGGTAAGTGATAGAGTTAGAGCTAGGGTTAGGGCTAGTGCTAAGTTTAGGATTAGGGTTACATCTAGGTTTAGGACTCAGATTAGGGCTAGTTTTTCTGTTAGGTTTAGGCCTAGGATTATGGCTATGGCTAATTTAAGAACTAGGGTAATAATTAGGGTTGGTTTTAGGGTTAGTTTTTGGTCTAGGTCTAGTGTTAGCATTATCTTTAGTGTTAGTGTGATATTTAGAGTTAGGTTTAGTGTTAGGATATAAGTCAGGGTCAGGGTTAGTTTTAGGCCTAGGACTCGAATTAGAGCAAGGAGTTTATGGCTAAGTGTAGAGTTAGGGTTTGTTTTAGGTTAAGGTTTAGGGTTAGAGCAGTGGCTCTGTTTTGTTTTAGGGCTAAGGCTAGGATAAGGGCTAGTTTTAGGTTTAGTGATAGTGTTAGGTCTAGTAGTAGGGTGAGATTTAGGCTTAGGTTTAGGGTTAGATTTAGAGTTATGGTTAGATATAGGAATAGGTACAGGGCTAGGATTAGGGCTAAGGTTAGGGCTTGTGTTAGGGTTATGGTAACTGATAGGGTAAGAATTAGAAATAGGACTAGGGAGAGAGCTAGAATCAGTCTTAGGCATAGGGTTAGTGGTAGGAATAGGGTTAGGCCTAAACTAGGGCTAGGATTAGTGCTAGGGTTATTGTTAGGTTTAGGCCTATGGTTAGGGCTAGAGTTAGGTTTAGTGTTAGGGTAAGGGTTAGGGTTAGAGTTAGGGGAAAGGATGGGGGTATAGGTAGATTCAGGGATAGGGCGAGAGTTAAAATTAGTGATAGGACTAGGGTTAGGGTTTGGGTTAGGATTAAGGCTAGGTTTAGGGCAAGGATGAGGGCTAGGGTTTGGGTTAGGTTTAGGGCTAGTATTAGGGCTAGGGCTAATTTCAGGTCTAGGTTTATGTTTAGGGTTAGTTTTAGGGTTAGGTTGTGGCTAGGTCTAGTGTACGGGTTAGGTTTAGAATAAGGGTCAGATTTAGAGGTAGGTGTTTTATTAGGGTCAGGGTCTGGTAGGGTTTGGTTTAGGTTAAAGTTTAGGGTTAAGGCTTGAATTAGTGTTAGTGTTAGGTTAGGGTTAGGGTAATGAATAGGGTTAGGTTTAGGGTTCAGGTTAGGTTTAGAGTAAAGTAAACGCTTAGTGTTAGCGATATGGTTAGCGTTAGGCCTAGGGTTAGCATTCACTTTAGGCTTATCTTTAGGGTAATGGATAGGGTTAGAGCTAAGATATGGGCTAGGGTTAAGGTTAGGATTAGGGCTAGTGTTAGGGTTAGGCCTAGGGTTAGTGTTAGGTTTAGGTTTAGGATAAGTGTTAGTGTTTTACCTAGGGTTAGGGATAGGGCAAGCCTTAGAGTTTTGTTTAGGTCTAGGGTTACGGTTAGGTTTATGATTAGGATTAGGTTTAGGACTAGAATAATGGCTACATTTTGTGTGAGGTTTATTGCTACTGTTAGGGCTATGGGTAATGTAAGCCCCAGGGTTACGGTTATGGCTAGTTTTAGGGTTAAGGTTATGGATAAGTCTAGTTTAGGGTTATGTTTTGGGTTAGGATAAGGTTTAGATCTGGGTTTTGTGTTAGGGTAAGGGTCAATGCTCTGGTTCGGGTTAGGTTTAGGTTTAGGGCCAAAATTAGGACTAGCATTGGGTCTAGGGATAGGGTTAGTCTTTGCATTAGGTTAAGTGTTATTGTTAGGGCTAGTGGTAGATTTTTGTTTGGGCTAGTGGTAGATTTTTGTTTAGGGCTAGGTCTAGATTTATGACTCTATTGAAGATTAGGTTTGGTCTAGTGCTAGTGTTAGGGTTAGGTTTAGGTATAGTTTTACTGGTTGGGATACTGTTAGGGTTCGGTTTAGGTTTAGGGTCAGGTTTAGACCTAGGGTTTGTGTTAGGGTCAGAATAAGTGTCAGGGTTAGGGTTAGGGTTTGGGTTAGGGTTAGAGCTAAAATGAGGGCTAGAGTTAGGGCTAGTAATATAATTAGGGTTTGGGGTAGTCCTAGGATTAGGGTTAAGGCTATGATAGCATTAGGGTGATGCTTTGGCTTAGGGAAAGGGATAGGGTTAGAGGTAGGGGTAGGTTTAGGGCTAGAGTTGTGGTTAGGGTTAGGGTTAAACCTAGGGTTAGGACTTGAATTAGGGCTAGGATTTTGTTTGCATTAGGACTACAACTAATGTAAGAACTAGGTTTCCGATTAGAACTAGTTTTAGGGTTAGTATTAGGGCGATGTTTAGAGATAGGGTTAGTGTTAGGGTCCGAATCAGAGTCACGGTTATTTCTAGGGTTAGGTTTAGGACTCAAATTAGGGCTAGATTTAGGGGTAGGTATAGGTTTCGGGTTTAGTTTAGGTTAAGGATTATGGTTATGGTTATGGCTCGGTTTTGTCTTAGGGCTAGGGTAGGGTTAGAGCTAGTATTGCAATTAGCATTATGGTTAGGGCTAGTGTTAGGGTAAGGTTTATGCTTAAATTTAGGGTTAGATTCAGGTTTAGGACTAGGATGAAGGTTAGGGCTAGGGTTGGGCCTAGGGATATTGCTAGGGATTGGCTTATGGTAGGGGATAGGTTTAGAACTAGGGATAGAGTAAGGTGAGAGTTACAGTTAATCTTATGGATAGGGATAGGGTTAGGTTTTGGGTTGGGCTTAATTAGGGCTAGGATTAGTGCTAGGGTTAGTGTTAGGTTTAGGCCTAGGTTCAGTGCTAGTGTTATGGCTAGTGTTAGGGTTAGGGTAAGATATGCTCTTACAGCTAGATTTACGGCTAGGGCAAGGGATAAAATTAGGATTAGAGCTCGGATTAAGGTTAGGGATAGAATTAAGGCTAGTCTTAGGGCTATGATTAGGGCTAGGGTTTTTGTTAGGGTTAGAGCTAAGATTAGGGTTAGGGCTAATGACATGCCTAGGGTTATGGATAGGGATAGTTTAAGGGTTAAGTTTATGGTCAGGTCTATTGTAAGGGGTAGGTTGAGGATTGGGGTCAGGTTTACAGCTAGGGGTATTATTAGGGTCAGAGTCAGAATTAGGGTATGGGTTAGGTTAAGGTTTAGGGTTTGGGCTCAAATTAGCATTAGGGTTAGGATTAAGGTTAGGGTAATGGATATGGTTAGGTTTAGGGTTCAGGTTAGGTTTAGGTAATGGATAGAGTTAGGGTTAGGGATAGGGTTATGGTTCTGCCTAGGGATAGAATTCTGTTAGGGAAATTGGTAGGATTAGAGCTACAGTTAGGGCTAGGGTTATGTTTAGGTTAGGGCTATGGTTCAGGTTAGGCATAGTGTTAGAATTCAGTTAGGGTTATGAGTAGGGTAATGGATAAGTTTAGAGCTAGGTTTAGAACTAAGAATATGGTTAGGGTTAGGGCTATATTTTGGGTTAGGTTTCAGGTTAGGACAAGGTTTAGTGTTAGGGTTAGGTTTATGTTATGTGTTAGAGCTAAAATTAGGGTTATGCTTAGGTTTAAAACTATGTTTAGGACTATGATTAGAGCTAGGTTTTGGTTAGGTTAGGGCTAGGATAGGACTATGGTTAATGTAGGAACTAGCATTACGATTAGGGCTAGTTTTAGAACTAGCATTAGGTCTAGGTCTAGTGTTAGGGTCAAGTTTAGGTTTAGAGTGATGATTTGAGAGAGGGTTAGTGTTAGGGTCTGATTCAGGGTCAGTGTTACTTTAGAGTTGGAGATAGATCTCGAATTAGGGTTAGGGTTAAGGCTAGGTGTAGGGTTAGTGTCTGTGTTAGGCTTAGGGTAAGAATTAGTGATAGGGCTAATGTCAGGTCTAGGGTTACAGTTAGGTGAGTGATAGGGTTAGGGCTATGGCTAAGTTTTGTTTTAGATCTAGGGCTAGGGTTAGGGCTAGTTTTAGAATTAGTGATAATGTTAGGGCTAGTGGTAGGGTGAGGTTTAGGCTTAGATTTATTGTTATGGTTTGATCTAGGTTTAGGGCTAGGGCTAGGGTTAGGGCTAAGATTAGGTCTAGTGTTAGGATTATGGTAATAAAAAGGGTTACAACTAGAAATAGGGCTAGGACAAAAGTTAAAGTTAGTCTTAGGGCTAGGGTTAGGGGTAGGTTTAGTGTTAGAGCTAAATTAGGGCTAGGATTAGTGCTAGGGTTAGTGTTAGGGTTAGGTCTATGGTAAGGGCTAGGGTTAGGGTTAGGGTTAGGTTTAGGGGAAGCGACGGTGTTATTGCTAGGTTTAGGGCTAGGGCGAGGGTTATAATTAGGTTTAGGGCTATGGTTAGGGTACAGTTTAGGATTAAAGCTAGGTTTAGGGCTAGGATGAGGGTTTGTGTTAGGGCTAGGGCTAGGATTAGGGCTAGGACTAATGTCAGGTCTAGCATTATGGTTAAGGATACTTTTAGGGTTTGATTATGGCTAGTTATCATGTAAGAGTTAATTTTAGGGTAAAGGTCAGGTTAAGAGCTAGGTATATTATTAGGGTCAGATTCAGGGTTAGGGATTTGTTTCAGTTAAGGTTTAGGGTGAAGGTTCGAATAAGCATTAGGTTGTGGGTAATGGATCTTGTTAGATTTAGGGTTCAGGTTAGGTTTAGAGTTTTGAATAGTGTTAGGGATAGTTATAGAGTTAGGTTTAGTCCTATTGTCAGCATGTGGTTTAGGCTTATGTTTAGTGTAATGGATAGGATTACAGCTAGGGTTGGATCTAGGTTTATGGTTAGGATTAGGGCTAAAGTTAGAGTTAGGTTTAGGGTTAGGCCTAGGGTTAGGGTTAGATTTAGGGTAAGTGTTAGGGTTTGAGCTTGGTTTAGGCCTAGGGCGACAGTTAGGGTTCACGCAGGTCTAGGGTAAAGGTTAAGATTAGAGCTATGGTTAGCCTTAGGGTTAGAGTTAGGGTTATGGTAATGGATAAAGTTAGAGCTAGGGTTGGGGCAATGGTTACATTTAAAATTAGGGTTAATGTTAAAGTTAGGGATAGGATTATGTTAATATTTAAGGTTAGGATTAGGGCTATGTTTAAAGGTAGTATTAGGGTTAGAGTTACTTTATTCAAATTTCTTTGATACAATCATGGATTCTTCTTTAACTAACCTTACCCTGTTCCCCATGTTTAGGCCTTTTGGTTCAACTGTTTGGTTTCAGGAACAGTTAGTGTTTTCATTTTACTTCATTTTGACCTATATGAGTAAATGGAATTGGAATTGTAAATCAAACAGTGTTTAAGCTAGCAGCTTGAAACTGCACATACACCCTCAATTCTTTGTGGGTACACTCTGGTATGTTCCTTGTGAGTATATGCATAAGCTGAAACATGCAAAAACAACTTTATCCAAGAGCCCTTTAGGAGAAAGCAGGGAAATATGCATGTACTGAAATTCCTCCCATAATTATTTGGTCAGATTTGTTTAATACTGTGGAGGATTCATCATTTAGCTTGCCCCACAAAGCTCTCCAAGTGTGGGACTTCTAGGATCAATGGTTCTCTAATCAGGTTAGGGTTAGTGTTAGAATTAGGGTTAGGACTAGGGTTAGAAGTAGTGTTAGGGTGAGAGTTAGTTTTGTTCAAATTTCTTTTATACTTAGAAGAAATCATCTTTTACCTAGCCTTAATATGCTCCCCAGGTTTGGGCCTTCTCGTTTCAATTGTTTGCTATCAGGAACACTCTGTATATTAAGGTTTCACTTCATATTGGCCTATATAGGTAAATGAAAATGGAGGTTGAAATCAAACTGGGTTGGTGCTAGCTGCTTAAAACTTCAAACACTGAATCAGTTCTCTGAAGGCCCTCTCTGATTTTTTCCTTGTGAAAGTAGCCCTAAGATGAAGATGGCAAAAGCAATTTTATCTGAGAGCCCTTTAGCAGAAAACAATGAAATATGCATAAACTGAAATACCACCCTAATTATTTGATCATATTTCTTTGATACTGCATAGGATTCATCTGATAGCTTAGCCCACTAGACTCCCCAAGTTTGGGACTTTTAGGATCAACAGTTTTTTAAACAGGTTAAGGTTTGTGTTAAGGTCAGTATTAGGGCTAGTGTTAGAGCTAGTATTAGGGTTAGAGTTAGTTTTATTCAAATTTCTTTGATACTGGGCTGGATTCATTTTTTTCCTATCCTTACTATATTTCCTATATTTGGTCCTCCTAGGTTCAATGGTTCACTGTAAGGAGCATTTTATATTTTAAAGTTTTAGTTCATTCTGTCCTATTATGGTAAATGGAAATGGAGCTAGAAATCCAACAGTTTTTGTGCTAGCTGCTTGGAACTTCAGACTCCATAAATTTTCTGTGGGAAATCTCTGTTTGGTGCTTGTGACAGTAGGCCTAAGCTGAAGCATGTAAAAACAACGTTATCCAAGAGTCCTTTAGGAGAAAACAGGGAAATATGCATGTACTGAAATACTCCATCAACTATTTAGTCAGATTTCTTTGATCCTGCACAGCATTCAACCCTTAGCTTTCCCCACTAGGCTGCCCATGTTTGGAAATTCTATGGTCAAAGATCTTATAAAAAAGTTAGGGTTAAGGGAAGGGCTAGGGTTAGAGATAGGGTTAGATCTAGTGTTAGGGTAAGAGTTAGTTTTATTCAAAATTCTTTGATACCTGGAAGAATTTATCTTTTAGCTAGATTTACTTTGTCCCCAGGTTTAGGCCTTCTCTGTTCACATGTTCGCTGTCAGGAACAGTTTGTATTTTAAGATTTCACTTCATTTTGACCTATACAAGTAAGTTAATGGAGCTAAAAATCAAACAGGGTTTGTGCTAGCTTCTTGAAACTTTACACACTTCATCAGTTCTCTGTGTGGACTCTGGTATGTTCCTTGTGAATGTAGCCCTAAGCTTAAGCATGCAAAACAACTTTATCTGAGAGTCCTTTAGCAGAATACTGGGACATATGCATGTATGATGCTGTGTAGGATTTATCACTTAGCTTGCCTCACAAGGCTCTCCAAGTGTGAGAATTCTAGGATCACTGTTTCCTTAATTAGGTTAGGGCTAGGGCTAGGGTTAGAGGAATGTTAGGGTGAGAGTTAGTTTTGCTCAAATTTCTTCAATATTGGGCAGGAGTCATATTTTTATCTAGCCTTAGTATGCTCCCAAGGTATGCTCTTCTCAATCCAATGGTTTGCTATCATGAACACTTTGTATTTTAAGGTTTCACTTCCGTTTGACCTATATGGGTAAATGGAAATGGAGGTGGAAATCAAACAGGCATCCCTTACCCTAAAACTAACCATAAACATAGCCGTAATCCTAGGCCTAAGCCTAACACTAACCCTTGACCTATTTCTAGCCCTAATTTAGCCCTAACCCTAACCCTAACCCTAGCCCTAAGATGAATTCTAACTCTTGCTCTAGCCCTATTCCTAGTTCTAATCCTATCCCTTACCATAACCCAAACACTAGCCCTAACCTTAGCCTGAACCCTAGCTATAGCCCCGACCCTAGAATTAACCATAACTCTAAATCTACCCCTAAGCCCAAACTCACCCTAACACTAGCAATAACACTAACGCTAATTGTAAAACTACCCTCAAATTTAGCCTTAGCCCTAAAACAAAACTGAGCCATAGCACTAACCTTAACCCTTAACCTAAACCAAATCCTAATCCTACATCTAGGCCCTAAGCCTATCCCTAATTCGAGTCCTATCCCTAACCCTAAAACTAACCCTGACCCTGACTCTGACCCTTCCATTAACCCTAGCTCAAAACATCACCCTAAATCTAAACCTAATCCTTAAACTAGACTTACCCTAAATGTAACCCTAAAACTAGCACTAATTGTAACCCTAGTTCTTACATTAGCCGTATCCCTAACAAGAGCACTAACATAACACAAAACCTAGCCCTAATCTGAGACACAACCCTAGCTTTAATCCTAACTTGAACCCTAAACCTAGCTCTAACACTTACCCTAAACCTAACCCTAACTTAATCCTTGGAATAACCCTAAACCTAACCCTAACCCTAGCTCTAAACCTAACCATAAACCTAGCCCTAACCCTATCCATTACCTTAACCATAATCCTAACCTTAATGCTAACCTTCAGCCTGACCCTAGTACTATCTGTAACCCTAACCTATCCATTACCATAAACATAACATGAACCCTAACCCTAACCATATCATAACCCTAACTCTAATCTTAACCACATTGCTAACTCGAGCCCTAAACCTAAACCTTAACCTAAACCAAACCCTAACTCTGACCCTGACCATAATAATACCCCTACCTCTAAACCTGACCCTAACCCTCATTCTAATCTTTATACTATACCTATCCATAAATGTATTCCAAAAACTCTCCTTAAGCATAAACCTATACCTGGCATTAGCCCTAGCCCTTATGCTAGCCTAACCCCAACACAATCCCTAGCCCTAACACTAGGCCTAAACATAGCTTTAATCCTAACCTTACACTTAACCCTATCCCTAACCATAACCCTATACCTGACATTAGCCCTAACCCTAATGCTAGCCCTAAACCTAATATAAACCCTAGCCCTAAACCTAGGCCTAACACAAGCTTTAATCCTAAACCTACACTTAACCCTATCCCCAACCCTAATTTTAACCCTCACCCTAACCCTAAACCTAGCTGTAACATCATACCTTAACCTAACCCTAATCTACTCCTAACACTAGCTCTAACCCTATCCCTAACTGTAAGAAAATCCCTAAACCTAATGGTAACCCTACACCTAGCTCTAACCCTAACTCTAGAATTAACCCTGACCCTGAAGCTGATACTAACACTAATCCTATCTCTAAACATCACCCTAACATAAAATTAACTCTATCACTAGAACTAGCCTTAACCCTAATACTAAAACAAACCTTAATCATAACCCTAGTTAGTACAAGAGTCGTATCCTAACTCTAACACAAATCCTACCCCTAATCCGAGCTCTAACCCTAGCTTTAACCCTAATCTTAACCCTAACACTAGCCCTAACCCTAACCCTAGCTCTAACTCTATCCCTTACTGAAGCCAAACCCTAAGCCAAACCCTAACCCAAATGCTAACCCTAATACTTAGCCTAAGGTAAACTCTAACCATATTACTAGTCTTAACCTTAGCCCTCATTCTAGCTCTACTCCTAACCTTGACCCTCAATGATCCCAACAGTAACCTTAGGTATAAACCTGACCCTATACCTAAACCAAGCCCTAACACTAGACCTACCAGTAAACCTATATTTATATGTAAGCCTGACACTAGACCTAGACCCAAAGCTAATCCTAAATATAGCTATAATTCTAGCCCTAGACCTCAACAAAAACCTAGCACTAGACCTAACAATAACCCTTAACCTAAACCAAACACTTACCCTATCCCTTGACCTAATCCTAGTCCTAATTCTGGCTCTAACCCTAACCCTAACCCTATCCCAAACACTGTCTCTGATTCTAACACTAAACCTAGCTTTAAACCAAACACTGACTTAAACCTGATTCTAACAAATTGACCTAGACATCCCTAATCGTAAAACTAGTTCTAAACACAACCCTAGCTCTTATATTACCCATAGTAGTAGCCATAGCCCTAAACCTAACACAAAACCTAGTCCTAATTCTAGGCCTAAATTTAGCTCTAAGCATAAACCTGAGCCTAACCCTAGCCCTAACCCTAACGCTAACCCTAACCCTCGTCTTAGACCTAACGCTAGCTCAAATACTAATCCTTACACTAAATATTACCCTAGCCCTATCCTAAACCCTAACCCTAACACTAGCCCTAATCCTAACATTAACCCTAACCCGATTAAGCTCTAACCTTATCCATTACCCTAACCCTAACACTAACCCTAATTAAAACACTATCCCTAACACTAAACTTAACTCTAACTATAAATAGAAACCTAGACCTAAACCTAAACCTCACACTCGTCCTAGCCCTAACCCTTGCTCAAACACTAAACCTTACCCTAACCTAACCATAATCTTTGCCCTAAACCTAAAACTTACCCTAACCCTAATGCTTACCCTAAACTAAACCCTAGCCCTATCCCTAAACTTCACTCTAATCCTAGACTTAATCCAAACCATAACCTAGCCCTAAACCTAGCTATAAACCTATCCATTACACTAAACATATCCCTAACCCTATTACTAACCCTAACCCGATTGCTAAACCTAACCCATTTATTACCCTAAAACTTAACTGAAACCTAACCTAAACCCTATGCATTACCCTAACTCTAAACCTAACCCTAATGCTAATTCAAGCCCTAACCCTAAACCTTAACCTAAACCAAATGCTAACCCTGACCCTGACCCTAATAATAACCCTAGCTCTAAAGCAGACCTTTAACCTAAACCTAACCCTTACACTAGACATAGTCATAACCTAACACTAAAATGATCCTTAACCGTAACCCTAGACCTGATATTAGTCCTAGATGAGTCCTAGCCCTAAACCTATCAGAAAACCTACCCCTCATCCTAGCCCTAATCCTAGCCTTAATCCTAAACTGAACTATAACCCTAGGCCTAATCCTAATTGTAACTCTCACCCTAACCCTAAACCTAGCTATAATCTCACCCATTCCCCTAAACATAACCCTAACCCCAATGCTAACCCTAACCATAGCCCAATGCCTAGGCTAAATCCTAACACTAACCCTACACCTAACCCTGGCTATAATCCCACCCATTCCTCTAAACTTAACAATAACCCCAATGCTAACCATAACCCTAGCCCAAAACCTAGGCCTAATGTGAACACTAACCCTACCACTAATCTTAGCCCTAATTTAGCCCTAACCCTAACTCTAACCCTAAACCTCTAACTCTAATTCTTGCCTTAGCCATATCCCTAGTTCTTATCATATTCCTTACAATGACTCTAACCCTAGCCCTAATCCTAGCCCTAACTCTAACCCTAGATCTAAACCTAACTCTAAATATAACCCTAATGCTAAGCCTAAACCTCACCCTAACACTAGCTCTAACCCTGACACTAATCCAAAATCTAGACCTGATGCTAGCCCTAGCCCTAAAACAAAACCGAGACACAGCCCTAACCCTAACCCTTAACCTAAACTAAAGCCTAACCCTACACCTAGCACTAACTTTAGCCTTAATTCGAATTCTAAACATAACCCTAAAACTAACCCTTAACCTCACACTGACCCTAACAATAACCCTTGCTCTAAACATCTCCTTAACCCTAAACCCAACTGTAACACTAGTCCTAGCCCTAACCCTAACCCTAAAACTAGCACTAATTGTAACACTAGTTCGTATATTAGCCATAGCCCTAACCCTAGCCCTATCCAAACCAAAACCTAGCCCTAATTTGAGCTTTAATCCTAGCTTTAACCCTAACCCTATCCCAAAACCTAGCCCTAAACCTTATCCTAACCCTAGCCAGAATCTTAACCATAACCCTTAACCTATCACTAGCTCTAACCCTATCCATTACCCTAAATATAACCATAACCCTAATGGTAACCCTAGGCCCAAACCTAAACTTATCCCTAACCCTTACCTTATTCATTAACCTACACCTAACCTGAACCCTAATTCTAACCCTATCATTACCCTAAACCTAACTTTAATGCTAATTAGAGCCCTAAGCCTAAACCTTAACCTAATTAATCTAACCAAAACCCTAACTCTGACCCTTCCTGTAATAATATACTAGCTCTAACCCTGACCCTACCCCTAACCCTAACCCTTATACTAGATCTAGACATAAACCTAACCCTAAAGCTATCCTTAACCATAACCGTAGACCTGGTATTTGCCCTATTGTAATCCTAGCCCTAACCTTCACACAAACAATAGACCTAACCCTACCCTAACCCTAAACCTAGCCCTAATCCTATCCATAACCCTAGCCCTAAACTCAGCTCTAACCTGATCAATTACTGTAAACATAACCCTAATTCTAATGAAAACTCTAGGCCTAAATCTAATCGTATCCCTAACCATAATCCTATCCATTATGCTAAACGTAATCTGAACCCTAAACCTAACCTTCTCATTAACCTAACACAAACCCTAATGCTAATACGAGGCCTAAACCTAAATTCTAACCTAAACAAAACCTTAAACCTGACACTGACCCTAATTGTACCACTAGCTCTAAATTTGACCCTTACCCTAAACCTAACCCTTATACTAAACATAGCCATAAACCTAATCCTAAAACTATCCCTAACTGTAACCCTAGACCTTACATTCGCCCTATCACTAATCCTAGCCCTATCCCTAAGACTCTATCCCTCATTCTAGCCCTAAACCTACCTTAATCATAACTCCAATGAAACCCTAGCCCTAAACTTAATTCTAACGTTTGCCCTAGCTCTAAACCTTGCTCTAACCCCATCGCTTACATTAAACCTAACTCTAAGCCTAAAACTCACTCTAGGCCTAAACATAACCATAAACCTAGCCCTATTCCTAGCCCTAATTAAGCCCTATACCTAACCCAAAACCTAAGCCTAGCCCTATGACTAACTCTCACTTTCGCCTTAGCCCTATCCCTAGCTCTAACCCTATACCTTACACTAACCCTAATCCTAGCCATAAACCTAGACCTAATGTATACCTATCCTTAGCCCTAGATCTAACCCAGATCTATTCCTAACTCTAAATGTAACTCTAACACTAAGCCTAAACCTAAACCTAATACTAGCCATAAACCTAAAACTAATCCTAATACTACCCATAAGCATAGCCCTAGCCCTAAAATGAAAGTGAGCAATAACCCTAACTTAAAAACTTAAACTAAACCAAAACTTAACCCCACACCTAGCCCTAATCCTAGCCCTAATTCGAGTTTAAAACCTAACCCTAAGACTTACCCTGACCTTGAATTTGACCCTTACACTAACCCTAGCTCTAAACATCACCCTAACCCTAACCCTAACACTAGACCTAGTCCTAACCCTAATCCTATAACTAGTCCAAATCATAACCATAGTCCATACGTTGGCTGTAAGTAAACGTAGCCCTAACTCTAACAAAAACCTAGCTCTAAACAGAGACCTAACCTGAGCTTTAACCCTTACACTAACCCTAACACTAGCCCTAACCCTAACCCTAAATGTAGCCCTAACCCTAGCTCTAACCCTATCCCTTACCCTAAGTTAACCCTAACCCTAATGCTAACACTAGTCTTAACCCTAATCCTTACTTAAACCCAAACCCAACCCTATTACTAGTTCTAACCCTATTCCTCATTCTAGTTATAACCATAACCCAAACCTGACACTTATTCTGACCCTAAAGGTAACCATAGGTCTAAACATGACCCTAACCCTAAACCAAACCCTAAAACTAGCACTAGAAATAAATCTAAACCTAAACCTAAACCTAACCCTAGCCCTAACCTTAACCCTGACCCTAGCTCTAATCCAATCCCTTACACTGAGCTAAACCCTAACTCTAATGCTAACCCTACTCCTAACACCAATCCTTAGACTAACCCAAATCCTAACTTTATTACTAGTCCTAACCATAGACATCATTCTAGTTATAACCATAACCCAAACACTAACCCTAACCCTGGCCCTTATTCTGACCCTAACCATAAACCAAACCCTAACACTAGCCCTACCCCTAAACCTATACCTAAACCTAACCCTAAAATAGCCCTAGACATAAACCTAATCCTAAATCTAGCCATATCTCTCACCCAAGACCTAAAGAAAAAACCTAGCACTAGCCCTAATGATAACCCTTAACCTAACCCAAACACTAACCCTACCTCTAGACTTAACAAATCCTAATTTAGACTCTAACCCTAACCTTAATCCTAATCCAAACAAAGACCCTGACACTAACACTAACCTTTGCTTTAAAACTGAACATATAAAAAACTTAAATGTAACACTAGACCTAACCAAAACACTAACCATAAGCCTAGCCCTTGCATACCCATTGCACTAACCCTAGCTCTAAACCTAACACAAAACCTAGCCCTAATCCTAGGCCTAAACCTAGCCCTAAGCATAACCCTAACCCTAACCCTATTTCTCACTCTAACCCTAACCTCAACTTAGACCTAACCCTAGCTAAAACCCTAACCCTAACCCTAAACTAAGCCCTATCCCTAAACCTAACGGTAACTCCAGCTCTAATCATAATGTTAATACTAGCCCTAATACTATCTCTAAAATTATCCATTACCATAAACCTAACCCTAAACCTAATGATAACCCTAGCTCTAAACCTATCTGTAATATAATCCTAGACTAACCCTAAAACTAACCCTCATCATAGCCCAAACCCTAGATCAAAACCTAAACTATACTCTAACCATAACCCTAGACCAAACCCTAACACTAACCCTAATGCTAACCCTAAATATAACCCTAGCCCTATCCCTAAACCTAACACTAACTCTAGCCCTAATCATAATGTTAATACTAACCTTAATACTATCGCTAAATTTATCCATTACCATAAACCTAACCCTAAACCTAATGATAACCCTAGTTCTAACCCTATCTGTAACATAATCCTAGACCTAATCCTAAAACTAACCTTCATCATAGCCCAAACCCTAGATCAAACCCTAAACTATACTCCAACCCTAACCTAGACCAAACCCTAACACTAACCCTAATGCAAACCCTAAACATAACCCTACCCCTATCCCTAAACCTAACACTAACCCTAGCCCTAATCATAATGTTAACACTAACCCTAAACCTAAAACTACCCCTAACCCTAACCCAACATCTAATCCTACCCATTAACCTAACTCTAAAGGTAACCTTAGCCCTAATCCTAACTCTAACTCTAACCGTAACCGTAAAACTTACCCTAGACATAACATTAAACCTAACTATCACCCTAGCACTAACCCTAGGTCAAAACCTAACCTGTACCCTAAACTTAACCCAAATCCTAACTCTAGCCCTAGCCCTAACACTAACCCTAACCTTAACCCTAATCCTAACCAAAATCCTAGCCCTAACCCTAGCTATAATGCTATCCATTACCCTAACAATAACCATAACCCAAATGCTAACCCTAGGCCTAACCCTAATCATACCCATTATCCTAATCTTAACCTGAATCCTAAACCTAAACCTATTTATTACCCTAAACATAACTCTAACCCTAATGCTAATTTGAGCCCTAACCCTAAAACTTAACCTAACCCATAACCGAAACCAGATGCTGACCCTAAAAAATCAGCTAATTCTAATCCTTACCCTAAACCTAACCCTTATACAAGACTTAGCCATGAAACTAACCCTATAACTACCCCTAGCCATAACCCTAAACGTGACATTATCCCTATCCCTAAAATTTGCCCTAATCCTAACAAAAATCCTAGCCCTCATCCTAACACCAAATCTAGCCTTAATCCTAACCCAATCCTAATCCTATCCCTAAACCTAATTCTAATCATCGCCCTACCTCTAAACCTACCTATAACCTCCTCTCTTCCCCTAAACCTAACCCTAAACCTAACCCTTAACCTAACCCTAAACATAGCCCCTAACATTAGGCCTAACCATAACACTAATCTTAGACCTATTCCTAGGCCTAGTTTAGCCCTAACCCTAATCCTAACCCTAGCCTTAAGACTAAATCTAACTCTCTCCCTAGCCCTATTCCTAGATCTAACACTATCCCTTACCATAACCCAAACACTAGACCTAACCTTAGCCCTAACCCTAGCCATAGCCCTAAACCTAGAATTAACCATTACTCTAAATGTATCCCTAAGTCTAAATTCACACTATCACTAGCAATAACACTAACGCTAATTGTAAAACTACTCTTATATTTAGCCTTAGCCCTAAAACAAAACCGAGCCATAGCACTAACCCTAACCCTTAAACTAAACAAAATCCTAGCCCTACATCTAGCCCTAAGCCTACCCCTAATTCGAGTCCTATCCCTAACCTAAAACTAACCTTGACCCAGACTTTGAACCTCACACTAACCCTAGCTCAAAACAATCACTCTAAACTTAAACCTAACCCTAAAACTAGACTGAGCCCTAACTGTAACCCTAAAACTAGCCCTAATCATAATCCTAGTTCTTACATTAGCCATATCCCTAACACTAGCCCTAACAAAACACAAAACCTAGCACTAATCTGAGCCAAAACCCTAGCTTTAACCCTATCTCTATCCCTAAATATAGCTCTAACCCTTACCCTAAACCTAACTCTAACTTTATTTTTTTATTATTAGTTGTTCAAAACATTACAAAGCTCTTGACATATCATATTTCATACATTTGATTCAAGCAGATTATGAACTCCCATTGTTTCCACGTGTACATATTGCAGATTCACATCGGTTACACATCCACTTTTTTACATACTGCCATACTAGTGTCTGTTGTATTCTGCTGCCCTTCCTATCCTCTGCTATCCCCCCTCCCCTCCCCTCCCCTCCCGTCCCATCTTCTGTCTCTATCCCATCTATTGTAATTCATTTCTCTCTCGTTTTTTTCCCCTTTCCCCTCACTTCCTCTTATATGTAATTTTGTATAACAATGAGGGTCTCCTTCCTTTACCATACAATTTCCCTTCTTTCTCTCTTTCCCTCCCCACTCTCATCCCTGTTTAATGGTGATCTTCTTCTCCTGCTCTTCCTCCCTATTCTATTCTTGGTTGCTCTCCTTATATCAAAGATGACATTTGGCATTTATTTTTTAGGGATTGGCTAGCTTCACTTAGCATAATCTGCTCTAGTGCCATCCATTTCCCTGCAAATTCCATGATTTTGTGATTTTTTTAGTGCATAGAAATACTCCATTGTGTATAAATGCCACATTTTTTATCCATTCATCTATTGAAAGGCATCTAGGTTGGTTCCACAGTCTAGCTATTGTGAATTGTGCTGCTATGAACATCGTTGTAGCAGTATCCCTATAGTACGTTTTTTTAAGGTTTTTAGGGAATAGTCCAAGAAGGGGAATAGCTGGGTCAAATGGTGGTTCCATTCCCAGCTTTCCAAGGAATCTCCATACTGCTTTCCAAATTGGCTGCACCAATTTGCAGTCCCACCAGCAATGTACAAGTGTACCCTTTTCCCCACATCCTCGCCAGCACTTGTTGTTTGACTTCATAATGGCTGCCAATCTTACTGGAGTGAGATGGTATCTTAGGGTGGTTTGGTTTGCATTTCTCTGACTGCTAGAGATGGTGAGCATTTTTTCATGTACTTGTTGATTGATTGTATGTTCTCCTCTTAGAAGTGTCTGTTCAGGTCTTTGGCCCATTTGTTGATTGGGTTATTTGTTTCCTTATTGTTTAATTTTTTGAGTTCTTTGTATACTCTGTATATTAGGGCTCTATCTGAAGTGTGAGGAGTAAATATTGGTGCCCAGGATGTAGACTCCCTATTTACCTCTCTTATTGTTTCTTTTGCTGAGAAAAAACTTTTTAGTTTAAGTAAGTCCCATTTGTTGATTCTTATTATTAACTCTTGTGCTATGGGTGTCCTATTAAGGAATTTGGAGCCCAACCCCACAGTATATAGATCAAAGCCAACTTTTTCGTCTATCAGATGCAGAGTCTCTGATTTGATATCAAGCTCCTTGATCCAATTTGAGTTAACTTTTGTGCATGGCGAGAGAAAGGGATTCAGTTTCATTTTGTTGCATATGGATTTCCAGTTTTCCCAGCACCATTTGTTGAAGATGCTATCCTTCCTCCATTGCATGCTTTTAGACCCTTTATCAAATATAAGATAGTTGTAACTTTGTGGATTAGTCTCTGTGTCCTCTATTCTGTACCATTGGTCCACCCGCCTGTTTTGGTACCAGTACCATGCTGTTTTTGTTACTATTGCTCTGTAGTATAATTTGAAAACTGGAATCGCTATGCCGCCTGATTTACACTTCCTGCTTAGAGTTGCTTTTGCTATTCTGGGTTTTTTTATTTTTCCATATGAATTTCATGATTGCTTTATCTATTTCTACAAGAAATGCCATTGGGATTTTGATTGGCATTGCATTAAACCTATAGAGAACTTTTGGTAGTATCACCATTTTGATGATGTTAGTTCTTCCTATCCATGAACAGGGTATATTTTTCCATCTTCTAAGATCTTCTTCTATTTCTCTCTTTAGGGTTCTGTAGTTTTCATTGTATAAATCTTTCACCTCTTTTGTTAGATTGATTCCCAAGTATCTTATTTTTTCTTGAGGATATTTTGAATGGGGTGTTTTTCCTCATTTCCATTTCAGAAGTTTTGTCTCTGATATACAGGAATGCCTTTGATTTATACGTGTTGACTTTATATCCTGCCACTTTGCTGAATTCATTTATTAGTTTTAGTAATTTCTTTGTAGACCCTTTTGTGTCTTCTAGGTATAGAATCATGTCATTCGCAAATAGTGATAATTTAAGTTCTTCTTTTCCAATTATTATGCCTTTAATTTCTTTCGTCTAATTGCTCTGGCCAGTTTTTTGAGAATTATATTGAATCGAAGTGATGATAGAGGGCATCCCTGTCTTGTTCCAGATTTTAGAGGGAATGCCTTCATTTTTTCTCCATTCAGAATAATGCTAGGCTGAGGCTTATCATCGATAGCTTTTACAATGTTGAGGTAAGTTCCTTTTATCCCTAGTTTTTCTAAAGTTTTGAACATAAAGGGATGCTGTACTTTGTCGAATGCTTTTTCTGCATCTATCGAGATGATCATATGGTTTTTATTTTAAGTCTATTGATGTGGTGAATAACATTTATTGATTTCCGTATATTGAACCATCCTTGCATCCCAGGGATGAATCTTACTTGATCCTGGTGCACAATTTTTTTTGATGTGTTTTTGTATCTGATTTGCCAGAATTTTATTGATGATTTTTGCATCTAGGTTCATTAGAGATATTGGTCTGTATTTTTCTTTCTTTGAGGTGTCTTTGTCTGGTTTTGAAATCAGGGTGATATTGGCCTCATAGAATGAATTTGGAAGTTCTCCCTCTTTTTCTACTTCCTGAAATAACTTGAAAAGTATTGGTATTAATTCTTCTTTAAAGGTTTTGTAAAACTCCGCTGTATACCCATATGGTCCTGGGCTTTTCTTGGTTGGTAGTCTTTTGATTGCTTCTTCTATTTCATCCATTGATATTGGTCTGTTCAAATTGTGTGTATCCTCCTGACTCAGTCTGAGCAAATCATTTGACTTAAGAAATTTATCAATGTCTTCACTTTCTTCTATTTTATTGGAATATAGGGTTTCAAAATAATTTCTAATTTTCTTCTGTATTTCTATAGCATTTGTTGTTATATAGCCTTTTTCATCCCATCTAAACCTAACTTTAATCCTTACACTAACCCTAAACCTAACTCTAACCCTAGCATTAACCCTAACCAAAACACTATCCCTAGCCCTATTTCTAACCCTATCCATTACCCTAACCTGAACCCTAACCCTAATGCTAACTCTCAGCCTAACCCTAACACATTCCCTTACCCTAACCTATTCATTTCCCTAAACATAACCTTAAGCTTAAATCTAAATTAATACTAGACCTAGACATAAAAATAACCTAAAACTAGCCCTAATTGTAACCCTAGTTCTTACATTAGCTGTAGACCTAAAGGTAACACAAACATACCCCTAATCTAAGCCCTAACACTAGCTTTATCTCTAACCCTAGCCCTAACCCTAACCCTAACCCTAAGCCTAGTGCTAACTCTAACCCTAAGCCTAGCACTAACCTTACCTTTACCCTAAGCCAAACTCTAACCCTAAAGCTACCCTAGGCCTAAACCTAATCCTAACCCAAACCCTAACTCTATTACTAGTCCTAACACTAGCCCTCAATCTAGCTCTATCCCTATCCCAAACCCTAACCCTAACTCTGACCCTTATTCTGACCCTAATACTAACCGTAGGTCTAAAACTGACCCTAACACTAAACCTTCCCCTAACATTGGCGCGACCTGTAACCCTATACCTATACCTAAAACTAACACTAGACTGTGACCTACACCTAATCTTTCATCTAGAGATAACTTTAGCCCTAGCCCTAACAATAACCCTTAACCTAACCCAAACACTAACCCTACCCTTAAACCTAACCCTAGTCCTAATGCTGGACCTAATCATAAACATAACCCTAACCCAATCACTGACCTTTACCCTAACTCAAACTCTAACTCGAAACCTTTTTCTAACTAAATACCTAACCCTAAACTAGACCTAGCCATATCACTAACGCTAAAACTAGCCATAACCATAGGCCAAACCCCACCTCAACTCTATCCATTACCCTAACCATAACCCTAAACCTATCCCTAACCCTGACTCTAACCCTAAAGCTTGTCCTAGTGCAAAGCTTAGCTCATACATAATTCTTAATCTTAAGCTAACCCTAACACTAAACCTTGGCCTAAACCTTGGCCTAAACCTAACCTTAACCTTAACCCTAGCCCTAATCCTAACCTTAACCCTAGCCA